>NC_044927.1:21428578-21441078 GCF_003576645.1 Ipomoea triloba
AAGTTCAGATGACTAAGCTTACTATGCCAATCCCAGCATAAATCTTCCTTGCTCCTTGCTAGCATACATAGGGATGGTTTTGCAGACCTCCAATCCACTATGTACATGTTTCCTTTCCTTGCTGCTTCCAAGACGACTTCGAGAGATTCCTCGTTCATAATCTGACATTTGCTTTTGGTGAAGACAACTTTGTGGCCCTTGTCACAGAACTGGCTTGTACTAAGGAGATTGAACTTGAGCCCCTCAACGTAGGACACTCCTTTAATAACCAGCTCATTCTTTTGGATTTCACCAACAGCTCTTGTGCGCCCCTTCTTCTCGTTGTCGCCAAATGTCACCAAGGGACCTTCGATAGGTTGGATGTTCTCAAGCAGTGTTAGATTTCCAGTCATATGTCTCGAACATCCACTGTCAATGAACCACACGTCCCTGGTGTCCTGCAAGGAAATCAAGCAAGTTTAGGTACCCAAACTTTGGGTCCTGGTGGGTTAGTGAGTTTAGGCATCCATTTATACCTTGTGCCCATTATTCCAGGCCTAGGCGCAATGTAGCCATTGTACGTTTGATAATTATAAGGAATGCTAGCAAAGGTTTTAGGCCTCTTTGGTGCATAAATCAACTTAGGTAGAGACTTTTCGACCGGCTTATGCACCATGCCTTTCATACGCTGTTTGGTCATGTGAAATTGCTGAAAGTGAGGTTTCTTCCAGAACTTGTGATTTGATGACCAATTCTCACTAGATGGATAGAGTCTTCCTTTCTCCATCCGTGAGTTCCTAACTATGTGGATCTCAGACCTTCCATATTTGCCTTGAGGTGCATTATATGGAGTGTAGCTCTTTTTGTACTTGGAATGGCCTTGCGAGAGATAGCAAGGTGATCTCTCGATATTGTTTACCCGGCCATTCTTCGTAGCTTTCCTATACTTTCCATTGCTGGTGTATAGGGACGGTTTATGAATAGCTACTCTGGTCTTTTCTGTTGGTCTTTTATGACCTTTATTTGGTTTGGGTTGAGATCCTCCATTTCTTGAAGTTCCCAAACCATTGGTCTGTTTATCTCTCGAGAGATGGTCTTGATGGAACCCTAGACCGGTTCTATCACTTGTAGGTCTGTGATCAACCACCATTTTCTCCATAGCTTTGGAGGAATTAGTGTATGATGCTATGACCTTTCGAAGATTAAGCTCTCTCGTCTCTCGAGCTTTGCACTCTTCAGATAGTAGGATTACTTTGGCTTCTAACTCACTTACTTTGAGAGTCAGCTCCAAATTCTCTTTCGAGACGTTCTTAAGCATATCTCTTTCAGCAGTTAGCTTGCTGTTTTCATCCATCACTCTAGCATGAGTGCTATTGGCGATGTTAAGGTTCCTTCTGAGCGATTCCAACATCTCGAAGGGGTCCTCATCGCTTTTAAATGAAGAACAACGAGAGGTAGAAGTAGAGCAGCGAGATGTAGGAGTAGAGGTTACCTCGTTGTCAATGGCCATTAGGCATTGATTCTCCTCTTCCTCGGTGTATAAGCAGATGAGCCCCCTCTCATCCTCTGAGCTGCTGCTGCTTTCGCTGGAGCTCGACGTCTCGGACTCCTCGATTGTCCTTTCGAATTCTTCAGCAACAAGCGCCTTCCTGCGCTGATACGTCTTTGATGATCCTTTGAAGCCACCTTGTGTTGGCTTCTCCCTGGATTCCTCTATTCTCTTGGAATCCTTGCCTTCTTGGCCCTGATGCTTGCTTACTAGTGGGTAAGGGCATTCGGCCTTGAAATGTCCCGGTCTTCTACAGTTGTAGCATAGACCCTGATTTTCCTCCTCCGTCCTTCTGGATGGATATCTCTCATTTTTCCTTCTTGAGGAGGAAGGTGAACTTTTGTTGCTCTCCTGGTTCATCTTCATGTATTTCCTGAACTTTCTCACAAAGAGAGCAAACTGTTCTCCTCGATTGTCCTCTCGAATTCTCAGCAACAAAGCGCCTTCCTGCGCTGATACGTCTTTGATGATCCTTTGAAGCCACTTGTGTTGGCTTCTCCCTGGATTCCTCTATTCTCTTGGAATCCTTGCCTTCTTGGCCCTGATGCTTGCTTACTAGTGGGTAAGGGCATTCGGCCTTGAAATGTCCCGGTCTTCTACAGTTGTAGCATAGACCCTGATTTTCCTCCTCCGTCCTTCTGGATGGATATCTCTCATTTTTCCTTCTTGAGGAGGAAGGTGAACTTTTGTTGCTCTCCTGGTTCATCTTCATGTATTTCCTGAACTTTCTCACAAAGAGAGCAAACTNGATTTTCCTCCTCCGTCCTTCTGGATGGATATCTCTCATTTTCCTTCTTGAGGAGGAAGGTGAACTTTTGTTGCTCTCCTGGTTCATCTTCATGTATTTCCTGAACTTTCTCACAAAGAGAGCAAACTGTTCGTTCAGACATGACATTCATAGGATTAGAGTCTGACCTTGAAGATGTGGATGGTTGCTCAGCAACAAGTGCTACGTTTCGTCGATCCACAATGTCCTCATCTCTTGGGAACATCTCGAACTCGAAGGCTTTGAGATCCCGGAAGAGTTTGTCTGTTGTGGTTTCCTTCAGATCTCGGTGATCTCTCATCGTGATCACCTTTACTTCCCACTCCTTAGTGAGGCCACGTAAGACCTTCAGGTTCAGCTCCTTTTGTGGGATCTCCTTTTCAAGGTCACTGATCTCGGTTGTGAGCTTCATGAACCGAGACTCCATGCTGTCGATGCTCTCTCCTGGCTTCATCTTGAAGTCTTCGAACTTCTTCATGGCCACGGTGAGCTTGTTTTCCTTTTCCTGTTCGTCACCTTCACCAATTAACATCAAAGTATCCCATACCTCTTTTGCCGTTTTGCACTTCCTCACTTTTGGGAAGATGGTTTCGTCTATAGCTCTGAAGAGAATATCCTTGGCAATATTGTCCAGGTTGTTTCTCTTCCTATCATCACTGGTCCATTCTTCCCTAGGTTTTGGGATGTACTTTGGTGTTTCTTGGGTTTGAACTGCAGCAGTATTAACCGTTAGGATCTTGACTGGTCCAGAAGTTATAACCTCGGCCATCTCATCATGGAGGGCTGATAAGTACGCAAGCATGCGTGTTTTCCAGTCGTCAAACCTGCTAAGATCAAAGAGAAGATGTCTCGACAACATGCTGTCCATATTGAAAAATTATCTCGTGCTTTGAAAATATTTAAGAAGATTTTTCAAAGAAGGATCTCTAGGCAATATAAACAAAGGTTTATATCGATCAGAGAACTTGCTCTGATACCAATTGTTGGTCCCAAGGGGATGGGGTACAAGTCTAGAGGGGGGGGGGAATAGACTTGTATAAGATTTTGCAAATCTTTTCGACCTCTCGTGTGTATTGAACTTAGGATGTTTAGGTTCGATACCTCACGAGGTGAAGACAAAGTTTTATGCGCAGCGGAAATGTTATCCCCTTTTAGTTAGCACGAGTTTGAGTTAGTTCGAGAGGTGCGTTTATATGCAGTGCAATCGAGAGGTTAGCGAGAGATAAAAACAGTAAGTAAATGCAAGAGAGATTTTTAAGTGGTTCGGCCAACCCGCCTACGTCCACTCTTCTTCCAGAAACTCCCTGGAAGGATTGCACTAAAAACTTCCCTTTTTAGTACAATATCGAGCGCTTGAGCTTTGATCACGAAGCCCGCCTCAAGCCTCAGGTTTTTCGCCCCGCTTCTTGTTACTCCACCTCTCGAGCACTTGACCTTTGATCACCAAGCCCGCGTCAAGCCTCAGGTTTCTTTCACTCGGACAGCTGCCAGGTTACTCCACCTCTCTTGCTTAATCCAAAGCAAGGTGTTTTTGGTTGTCACAGTTGAATGTAACAGACTCCAATCTGACCACAAGCTATCGTTGAATCAACTTCGATGTAGAGCAGCTTTGGTCACCTTCTGGATGTATAACAGTTTAGCTTTGTAACTCTCTTCGAACACTAAGATGTGTTCTCTCGCTGTATTGAATATCAGGATGATATTCCAAGTTAAGCACTTTGCACTGGAACGTTTTTATCAGACACCTCTTGTTAACCTCTTGACCTCTTTTACAACCCCTTTTTCTTCTGTGTCTTTACGTCCTTATATATGAGAGTAGAAGAATAGTTCCGTTGGAGGGAAAACTATTCCGTTTGAAATTGGTCTCCCACGCCGAACATGGGTCTTTGCACAATTTCAGCATTTTTCATGGAGTAGTGGTCTTGTAACTTGAGCCTTTTGTTTTGTAGTGAATATTCCATATTCCACTTTCTTGAGTTCATGCTTCACTTGCTTCTTTTGGATAAAGTTACTCTTTTTATGTTCCCATCATCCCTTGTTTGGGGAATCTGACCACTTCAGGATTGGTGCACTTCTTGACCGTTTGTGGTGGAGGTCTGACGTGTCATCCACTTCCGTCCATTTTGAAACCTCCCGCTCAGCACCTCTTCAA
This sequence comes from Ipomoea triloba, assembly GCF_003576645.1. NCBI lineage: Eukaryota > Viridiplantae > Streptophyta > Magnoliopsida > Solanales > Convolvulaceae > Ipomoea > Ipomoea triloba. Next base: position 21,433,025 of record NC_044927.1, read on the forward strand.
TATTTTATCTCCATGATATTCTTCTTCTCCAAACTTAGAGTATTTTATCTGCACATGTTGACTAACATTCAGCCTCTTGGAGAAGTGCCGGTTTATCGAGACCATAAAAGATGTCTCGACCACTTGATGTTTCAATCCCATGTATCGAGAGGTCTATCTCTCGAATATTCTTTACGTCTCGAACTCGATAGGTATATCGAGAGGTCCTTACCTCTCGAACTTGGCTTGTGTCTCGAGACTTAGTTGATGTCTCGTAGACCCTTATTCCTCCAGAGTTGTCTCGTGCCTGCTTCTGATCTATCTGTTTGCTTACAACACGAAAACTTCTAAGTTGTTCAAACAAGTTTACCTTAAGCTTAAATATTTCCCGAGTTGAGCTCAAATTACCCGGTTGTATTTTCGCTCTTAGTTTACTTATCGAACTTACATTGTTTTGACTATGAATCGAGACTTGGGGATTCTTACTTAACAGTTGGTATCATCAAAACCTATTACATGATGTTCCTAACAAAAAAGTACTCAAAGTGCTCGGCAGGTCGGCGGTGGGCTTCCCTACTGTCCGAGCTCACTCTAAGTCTTAGTCTAGAAACAGCCAAAAAGCCCCCTCTCTCCTCATAAATGCGCTATTTATAAGGGAGAAAAGTGCAGTTGCCGGACCTCCGGCATGGCGGGAACGTGGCGCGCATGCGCCCGCCTCACTCTACGCCCAAGCGGGAAGGAGTACGTGGCAGTCCTTGGCACGCCGTGTCGTGAGCCCGTCGGGGGCACTGTTCGGCCCGTGACGGCCGAGCCCACGTCAGCCTCCCGACCAACCGACTCCCCGACCGCACAGCCTCCGACCAGGTCCGGAGTGCATCCGACCGGTCCTGGAGTATATTCACTATCATCTAGCCCCCTCACCCCAAAGTGCGACGAGTGCAAGCGCGAGGGAGTGGTTTGGGGTGAAAACTCATGTTGAGCCGACCGCATTGCTGCTTGCCGTGGTGGTTCTCTCGCGCGGATGCACCGGAACTTGGTGAGGGCTCACTCACGGCGGAGAACGCCTTTGGCGGGAAAACCCTCGAAAACCGAACCGTCACCTCAGGCGTCGATTAGTTTTCCTCGCCTATAAGTAGCCGCTTCACCCTTCGACGCCCACTTTTGCCTTCGCAGCTATTCGGAGATCAGAGCCTCCCGAGCAAAAACAACGGGCAGTTGCCGTGTCACGCCGTGAAGTCTTTGTTCCCTTCCTCCACTTTCATACTCGGTAAGCATTCTATCCTGCTCTCTTTTTAACAAGATAGAACCCCGTAGTTCAGGTCGGCCCCGCATCCAGAGCTGAACCCCAATCCCTTCGCTTAAATAGGAATTAGGATGTCGGACTCGGACAGCCAGAACGTATCTGGTCGGGATTACGACGAGGGCGACGAAGCGGNATGCGCCCGCCTCACTCTACGCCCAAGCGGGAAGGAGTACGTGGCAGTCCTTGGCACGCCGTGTCGTGAGCCCGTCGGGGGCACTGTTCGGCCCGTGACGGCCGAGCCCACGTCAGCCTCCCGACCAACCGACTCCCCGACCGCACAGCCTCCGACCAGGTCCGGAGTGCATCCGACCGGTCCTGGAGTATATTCACTATCATCTAGCCCCCTCACCCCAAAGTGCGACGAGTGCAAGCGCGAGGGAGTGGTTTGGGGTGAAAACTCATGTTGAGCCGACCGCATTGCTGCTTGCCGTGGTGGTTCTCTCGCGCGGATGCACCGGAACTTGGTGAGGGCTCACTCACGGCGGAGAACGCCTTTGGCGGGAAAACCCTCGAAAACCGAACCGTCACCTCAGGCGTCGATTAGTTTTCCTCGCCTATAAGTAGCCGCTTCACCCTTCGACGCCCACTTTTGCCTTCGCAGCTATTCGGAGATCAGAGCCTCCCGAGCAAAAACAACGGGCAGTTGCCGTGTCACGCCGTGAAGTCTTTGTTCCCTTCCTCCACTTTCATACTCGGTAAGCATTCTATCCTGCTCTCTTTTTAACAAGATAGAACCCCGTAGTTCAGGTCGGCCCCGCATCCAGAGCTGAACCCCAATCCCTTCGCTTAAATAGGAATTAGGATGTCGGACTCGGACAGCCAGAACGTATCTGGTCGGGATTACGACGAGGGCGACGAAGCCCAGAACGTATCTGGTCGGGATTACGACGAGGGCGACGAAGCGGTCAGCGAAAGTTTTTCTCATTCAACGGGAGGCTCCACCTTCAACCAGATTGACGAAGCTCATTCAACGGGAGGCTCCACCTTCAACCAGATTGACGAAGTGGATTCAACGGGAGGCTCCACCTTCAACCAGATTGACGAAGTGGAACACGTCTCCCCCAACGCCGAGGAAAACGAGGGGCCGCTACGACCCTCGGCTTCTACCGAGGACGTCAGCTCGTCGGGCCGAGGCAAGTCGCCACGAGTAGTGGTCTCGAAGATGTTTCCTCACCTCAGCCCCCGCACCGTGGAGGAAGTTACCGTCTCCATACGCCGGAAGGGCGTCCCTCGAGAGCTAAAAGCCCCAGGGCAAACCCTGGGGCCTGAGATGACATTCCCCTTGGACGGCACGTCGACGATTGGCTCGGGATCCACTTGGACTCCCTGAAGGCGCCTCTGACCTTCCCCTTTTCTCCTTTCCTTCTTGCTTTCTTGAAGTACTACGAGGTCCTTCCGGGGCAGATTATTCCGAACGCTCATCGGATGATCGCATGCTTTCCCCAGATCTGTACTCGGCACGGGCTGATGTGCACGATGGAACTGTTCAACTTCCTTTACGCCGTCAGGCCTCTCTCGGCCAAACACGGCGGGGGTTATTTGATGCTTCAGTCCCGAGGGCACCATTGCACTCTCACCAACGTGCCCGACAGTAACAAGGGGTGGAAGAACCGGATACTTTCGGTTGAGTATAAGTGGAAGTTACCGGTCCCCCGAGTGTGGTCTACGCACTTCACCGAGCATAGCTTCCCCAAGCGGACCCGAGCTCTCACCGACGCGGCCGCGAAGATCTCCTCGGAGGTGTACGACTACCTTATCTTCTGCACCCCGGAAGATTACAAGAACGCCAACCTCGAGCCCCCCGACTACGGCCGTAGCGAAAAGTACGAGCCGGTGCCGATCGTCGTTCCAGCCGCCAAAGGTTCATCGGCCGAGCCGAGTCAAGGTCAATGAGATTGCTTTCGCCAGACTCTAACTCCTCCAGATCGGTTTGATCGTCCGATCATTCAAACTAATCCGTTGTTACATGTGCAGGTATGTCGCCCGATAGAGCATTCGTTGCCCCGGCCGCCGCCCCTCGCCCCAAGACGAAGGTGGCCCTGGGTGCGAAGAGAGCCGCCGCCAAGCCAACCGCCGAGCCCCCGATCATCGACGTTCTTGACCCGGCTCCTACTGACGCCTCATCGGGTGGAGGCGCAGCCCCCGACCTTCCAGTCACTCTCGGCCCAAGTCGGCGAGGGAAAGAAAAGCGCCAAGAGGCGGAGATTGAGGAGGTCCTCACCCTGAAGCGTACCAAGCGCTCTTCCAGCACCCGAACTTCCGATCTCCACGAAGGCTTGCGAGAGAGGGACGCGCTAGCCTCTACCCTCGTTGACCAGATAAGGGACAAGGTGCCCGGCATGGAGACCATCATGGAGTGGTCGTGCAACCGGCTCGGTGAGCAGATTGCCGAGGATATCCTCCGGGTAAGTTTTTGTTATCGAGGTATTATATCACCCTTTGAACGGGTGCAGGTACCTAACCTTCTTCGCCCTCTTCAGTTCACACACACGACGACCGACCTCTTCAGTCGGGCTCGGGCCTTGGAAGGCATCCGAGNCTCGGATGCCTTCCAAGGCCCGAGCCCGACTGAAGAGGTCGGTCGTCGTGTGTGTGAACTGAAGAGGGCGAAGAAGGTTAGGTACCTGCACCCGTTCAAAGGGTGATATAATACCTCGATAACAAAAACTTACCCGGAGGATATCCTCGGCAATCTGCTCACCGAGCCGGTTGCACGACCACTCCATGATGGTCTCCATGCCGGGCACCTTGTCCCTTATCTGGTCAACGAGGGTAGAGGCTAGCGCGTCCCTCTCTCGCAAGCCTTCGTGGAGATCGGAAGTTCGGGTGCTGGAAGAGCGCTTGGTACGCTTCAGGGTGAGGACCTCCTCAATCTCCGCCTCTTGGCGCTTTTCTTTCCCTCGCCGACTTGGGCCGAGAGTGACTGGAAGGTCGGGGGCTGCGCCTCCACCCGATGAGGCGTCAGTAGGAGCCGGGTCAAGAACGTCGATGATCGGGGGCTCGGCGGTTGGCTTGGCGGCGGCTCTCTTCGCACCCAGGGCCACCTTCGTCTTGGGGCGAGGGGCGGCGGCCGGGGCAACGAATGCTCTATCGGGCGACATACCTGCACATGTAACAACGGATTAGTTTGAATGATCGGACGATCAAACCGATCTGGAGGAGTTAGAGTCTGGCGAAAGCAATCTCATTGACCTTGACTCGGCTCGGCCGATGAACCTTTGGCGGCTGGAACGACGATCGGCACCGGCTCGTACTTTTCGCTACGGCCGTAGTCGGGGGGCTCGAGGTTGGCGTTCTTGTAATCTTCCGGGGTGCAGAAGATAAGGTAGTCGTACACCTCCGAGGAGATCTTCGCGGCCGCGTCGGTGAGAGCTCGGGTCCGCTTGGGGAAGCTATGCTCGGTGAAGTGCGTAGACCACACTCGGGGGACCGGTAACTTCCACTTATACTCAACCGAAAGTATCCGGTTCTTCCACCCCTTGTTACTGTCGGGCACGTTGGTGAGAGTGCAATGGTGCCCTCGGGACTGAAGCATCAAATAACCCCCCGTGTTTGGCCGAGAGAGGCCTGACGGCGTAAAGGAAGTTGAACAGTTCCATCGTGCACATCAGCCCGTGCCGAGTGCAGATCTGGGGAAAGCACGCGATCATCCGATGAGCGTTCGGAATAATCTGCCCGGAAGGACCTCGTAGTACTTCAAGAAAGCAAGAAGGAAAGGAGAAAAGGGGAAGGTCAGAGGCGCCTTCAGGGAGTCGTCCTCACCCTGAAGCGTACCAAGCGCTCTTCCAGCACCCGAACTTCCGATCTCCACGAAGGCTTGCGAGAGAGGGACGCGCTAGCCTCTACCCTCGTTGACCAGATAAGGGACAAGGTGCCCGGCATGGAGACCATCATGGAGTGGTCGTGCAACCGGCTCGGTGAGCAGATTGCCGAGGATATCCTCCGGGTAAGTTTTTGTTATCGAGGTATTATATCACCCTTTGAACGGGTGCAGGTACCTAACCTTCTTCGCCCTCTTCAGTTCACACACACGACGACCGACCTCTTCAGTCGGGCTCGGGCCTTGGAAGGCATCCGAGAAAAAGAGGTCGTCCCCCTCCAGAAGCAAGTCTCTGCGGCCGAGAGGAGGATTCAAGAGCTGGAAAAGGAGCTCGCAGCCGCCGAGGACCGAGCCGAGAAGGCCGAGAAGAAACTCGGCGAGGCCGAGGGCCGAGCCGAGAGGGCAGAGCAGGCCGAGAAGGAGGCCATTGACAAGATGAAAGATGCCAGCAGCCTTGCTCGGTTTATCTGCACCGATGAGGCCATAGCCAAGGAGTTCCTCACCGCCTTCATCAACACGGAGGTCGGGGATAAGCTCACATGGGTCTATGGGCAATGGGCCTTTTCCTCGGGCTGCCGAGCCATACAGGAGTAGGTTCACACGGCCCTGACCGAGGGCCTCGAGGAGACTGATCTCACAGCCGTGCTGGCGCTGCTTCCCAGCAAAGTGGCCAACCCCGGCCCTAGGCCCTACTCCAAACCAGGTCCTTCGGAATGAACGGCCGATGGGGAGTTTTGTAGCATTTTGAACGCGCGGAGCCCGACCCGCTATGTGCCGAGTACCTCGAACCGCTTTACTTAATAAAATTTTGGTTCTTGCTTCGTACGCTGATTATTATTGTTATTGCACGATCGGGCGCCTTGCTCCCGAGATGGGCACCTTGCTCCCATCGGCCTCGAAGGCCATAAGGTCGGCAGACCAACATAATCGGGCACCTTACTCCCGAGATGGGCACCTTGCTCCCATCGGCCTCGAAGGCCATAAGGTCGGCAGACCAACATAATCGGGCACCTTACTCCCGAGATGGGCACCTTGCTCCCATCGGCCTCGAAGGCCATAAGGTCGGCAAACCAACGTAATCGGGCACCTTACTCCCGAGATGGGCACCTTGCTCCCATCGGCCTCGAAGGCCATAAGGTCGGCAGACCAACGTAATCGAACACCTTACTCCCGAGATGGGCACCTTGCTCCCATCGGCCTCGAAGGCCATAAGGTCGGCAGACCAACGTAATCGAACACCTTACTCCCGAGATGGGCACCTTGCTCCCATCGGCCCCGAAAGCCATAAGGTCGGAAGACTAACATAATCGGGCACCTTACTCCCGAGATGGGCACCTTGCTCCCATCGGCCTCGAAGGCCATAAGGTCGGCAGACCATCATAATCGGGCACCTTACTCCCGAGATGGGCACCTTGCTCCCATCGGCCTCGAAGGCCATAAGGTCGGCAGACAAACATAATCGGACACGTTACTCCCGAGATGGGCACCTTGCTCCCATCGGCCTCGAAGGCCATAAGGTCGGCAGACCAACATAATCGGGCACCTTACTCCCGAGATGGGCACCTTGCTCCCATCGGCCTCGAAGGCCATAAAGTCGGCAGACCAACGTAATCGGGCACCTTACTCCTGAGATGGGCACCTTGCTCCCATCGGCCTCGAAGGCCATAACGTCGGCAGACCAACGTAATCGGGCACCTTACTCCTGAGATGGGCACCTTGCTCCCATCGGCCTCGAAGGCCATAACGTCGGCAGACCAACGTAATCGGGCACCTTACTCCTGAGATGGGCACCTTGCTCCCATCGGCCTCGAAGGCCATAAGGTCGGCAGACCAACGTAATCGGGCACCTTACTCCTGAGATGGGCACCTTGCTCCCATCGGCCTCGAAGGCCATAAGGTCGGCAGACCAACTTAATCGGGCACCTTACTCCCGAGATGGGCACCTTGCTCCCATCGGCCTCGAAGGCCATAAAGTCGGCAGACAAACGTAATCGGACACGTTACTCACGAGATGGGCACCTTGCTCCCATCGGCCTCGAAGGCCATAAGGTCGGCAGACCAACATAATCGGGCACCTTACTCCAAAATTTAGATTCTTTCTTAAAATGTATCGGATTTGTCATAAAATTTAGATTCTTTCTTAAAAATGTATATTGGTTCCGCTTCTTGCAATGAAGAAAGACTTGTTGTAAATCGCCGGTTAGTCCAACCAAGAAAGACATGGGTTTTTGGGCGTTCTGATTCTTTTTCTTCTATTACGATAAAACTAGTTGGATGAAAAGAGCGCTCCTAAATGAAGCCTTTCTCAACTATACGATACCGCAAAATGTTTCTTCCTTCCTGATCCTTTCGCATGGGAGGGGGGTTGGCTGATGATGGGTAGGCTTGTTGTGCTTTGGCCCTTCTGTGGGCTTTCATCGAGGTTTCATCGAAACAGGCCCGAGTCTTCATTTGTAGGACTTTCTTTGTGATGGTTCATGTAGGCTTGGGTCTTTCATTCGGGCCTTCTTGAAGATGGGCACCCTGTGGGCCAATGCGTATAAGCTTGGGCTTTGCTCATTTGACGACTCAGTACATGGATGTCACGAGTCTATTGGCATAGAATATGGAATCTTTTCCACGTAAGCTGGTTGTACAAAGATCGGGGTTTTACTAGAAAACCACTTATGAACATAGTAGGAGTACCATTAAGCAGACAGTCCCAGCATATAGCGCAATGCGTATTCAGATTTGAATCTGAAAAGGGCCATTGAAAACCGAAGAACCGAAAGAGATGCTGGTATAATATGGGGTCTCCCCCTCCAGCGGGATCAGAANTACTCCCGAGATGGGCACCTTGCTCCCATTGGCCTTGAAGGCTATAAGGTCGGCAGACCAACGTAATCGGACACGTTACTCACGAGATGGGCACCTTGCTCCCATCGGCCTCGAAGGCCATAAGGTCGGCAGACC
>NC_044927.1:21446078-21447501 GCF_003576645.1 Ipomoea triloba
GCCATTGAAAACCGAAGAACCGAAAGAGATGCTGGTATAATATGGGGTCTCCCCCTCCAGCGGGATCAGAAAAGGTTGTATTAAAGTTTCGATCGGTTAATAACATGGTAATTGCCCCTGCCAGTACCGGAAGTGATAATAAAAGTGGGAATGCTGTCACTAGAACGGACCACACAAATAGAGGTGATCTATGCATAGTCATACCAGGTCCACGCATGTTGAAGATAGTTGTTATAAAATTTATAGAACCTAAAATGGATGAAACACCAGATAGATGAAGACTAGAAATTGCTGAATCAACTGCTCCACCAGAATGGCTGGTAATACCACTTAAGGGCGGATAGACCGTCCACCCAGTTCCGCTACCCACTTCTACTAAGGCTGGGCTTAATAGGAGCAAGAGACTTGGAGGCAACAACCAGAATGAAATATTATTTAATCGTGGAAATGCCATGTCAGGCGCACCTATCAGAATCGGAACAGACCAATTACCAGATCCACCTATCATCGCCGGCATAACCATAAAAAATATCATTAAAAAAGCGTGAGCCGTTATTAAAACATTATAAAGTTGATGATTCCCACCAAGAATTTGATCGCCGGGTCGTGCTAATTCCATACGAATCAGTACTGAGAAGCATGTGCCCATCACTCCAGCAATGGCACCGAAGATGAAATATAGAGTCCCTATATCCTTGTGGTTAGTGGAGAACAGCCATCGGACCGGATTTGTCATAAAATTTAGATTCTTTCTTAAAAATGTATATTGGTTCCGCTTCTTGCAATGAAGAAAGACTTGTTGTAAATCGCCGGTTAGTCCAACCAAGAAAGACATGGGAGTTTATCGGCCTCGAAGGCCATAAGGTCGGCAGACCATCATAATCGGGCACCATACTCCCGAGATGGGCACCTTGCTCCCATCGGCCTCGAAGGCCATAAGGTCGGCAGACCAACATAATCGGGCACCTTACTCCCGAGATGGGCACCTTGCTCCCATCGGCCTCGAAGGCCATAAGGTCGGCAGACCAACGTAATCGGGCACCTTACTCCCGAGATGGGCACCTTGCTCCCATTGGCCTCGAAGGCCATAAGGTCTGCAGACCAACGTAATCGGACACCTTACTCCAGAGATGGGCACCTTGCTCCCATCGGCCTCGAAGGCCATAAGGTCGGAAGACCAACATAATCGGGCACCTTACTCCCGAGATGGGCACCTTGCTCCCATCGGCCTCGAAGGCCATAAGGTCGGCAGACCAACATAATCGGGCACCTTACTCCCGAGATGGGCACCTTGCTCCCATCGGCCTCGAAGGCCATAAGGTAGGCAGACCAACGTAATCGGGCACCTTACTCCCGAGATGGGCACCTTGCTCCCATCGGCCTCGAAGGCCATAAGGTCGGCAGACCAACGTAATCGGGCACC
>NC_044927.1:21451956-21458558 GCF_003576645.1 Ipomoea triloba
GCAGACCAACGTAATCGGGCACCTTACTCCCGAGATGGGCACCTTGCTCCCATCGGCCTCGAAGGCCATAAGGTAGGCAGACCAACGTAATCGAACACCTTACTCTCGAGATGGGTACCTTGCTCCCATCGGCCCCGAAAGCCATAAGGTCGGCAGACTAACATAATCGGGCACCTTACTCCCGAGATGGGCACCTTGCTCCCATCGGCCTCGAAGGCCATAAGGTCGGCAGACCAACGTAATCGGGCACCTTACTCCCGAGATGGGCACCTTGCTCCCATCGGCCTCGAAGGCCATAAGGTCGGCAGACCAACGTAATCGGGCACCTTACTCCCGAGATGGGCACCATGCTCCCATCGGACTCGAAGGCCATAAGGTCGGCAGACCAACGTAATCGGGCACCTTAATCCCGAGATGGGCACCTTGCTCCCATTGGCCTTGAAGGCCATAAGGTCGGCAGACCATCATAATCGGGCACCTTACTCCCGAGATGGGCACCATGCTCCCATCGGCCTCGAAGGCCATAACGTCGGCAGCCCAACATAATCGGGCACCTTACTCCCGAGATGGGCACCATGCTCCCATCGGCCTCGAAGGCCATAACGTCGGCAGCCCAACATAATCGGGCACCTTACTCCCGAGATGGGCACCATGCTCCCATCGGCCTCGAAGGCCATAACGTCGGCAGCCCAACATAATCGGGCACCTTACTCCCGAGATGGGCACCATGCTCCCATCGGCCTCGAAGGCCATAACGTCGGCAGCCCAACATAATCGGGCACCTTACTCCCGAGATGGGCACCATGCTCCCATCGGCCTCGAAGGCCATAACGTCGGCAGCCCAACATAATCGGGCACCTTACTCCCGAGATGGGCACCATGCTCCCATCGGCCTCGAAGGCCATAACGTCGGCAGCCCAACATAATCGGGCACCTTACTCCCGAGATGGGCACCATGCTCCCATCGGCCTCGAAGGCCATAACGTCGGCAGCCCAACATAATCGGGCACCTTACTCCCGAGATGGGCACCATGCTCCCATCGGCCTCGAAGGCCATAACGTCGGCAGCCCAACATAATCGGGCACCTTACTCCCGAGATGGGCACCATGCTCCCATCGGCCTCGAAGGCCATAACGTCGGCAGCCCAACATAATCGGGCACCTTACTCCCGAGATGGGCACCATGCTCCCATCGGCCTCGAAGGCCATAACGTCGGCAGCCCAACATAATCGGGCACCTTACTCCCGAGATGGGCACCATGCTCCCATCGGCCTCGAAGGCCATAACGTCGGCAGCCCAACATAATCGGGCACCTTACTCCCGAGATGGGCACCATGCTCCCATCGGCCTCGAAGGCCATAACGTCGGCAGCCCAACATAATCGGGCACCTTACTCCCGAGATGGGCACCATGCTCCCATCGGCCTCGAAGGCCATAACGTCGGCAGCCCAACATAATCGGGCACCTTACTCCCGAGATGGGCACCATGCTCCCATCGGCCTCGAAGGCCATAACGTCGGCAGCCCAACATAATCGGGCACCTTACTCCCGAGATGGGCACCATGCTCCCATCGGCCTCGAAGGCCATAACGTCGGCAGCCCAACATAATCGGGCACCTTACTCCCGAGATGGGCACCATGCTCCCATCGGCCTCGAAGGCCATAACGTCGGCAGCCCAACATAATCGGGCACCTTACTCCCGAGATGGGCACCATGCTCCCATCGGCCTCGAAGGCCATAACGTCGGCAGCCCAACATAATCGGGCACCTTACTCCCGAGATGGGCACCATGCTCCCATCGGCCTCGAAGGCCATAACGTCGGCAGCCCAACATAATCGGGCACCTTACTCCCGAGATGGGCACCATGCTCCCATCGGCCTCGAAGGCCATAACGTCGGCAGCCCAACATAATCGGGCACCTTACTCCCGAGATGGGCACCATGCTCCCATCGGCCTCGAAGGCCATAACGTCGGCAGCCCAACATAATCGGGCACCTTACTCCCGAGATGGGCACCATGCTCCCATCGGCCTCGAAGGCCATAACGTCGGCAGCCCAACATAATCGGGCACCTTACTCCCGAGATGGGCACCATGCTCCCATCGGCCTCGAAGGCCATAACGTCGGCAGCCCAACATAATCGGGCACCTTACTCCCGAGATGGGCACCATGCTCCCATCGGCCTCGAAGGCCATAACGTCGGCAGCCCAACATAATCGGGCACCTTACTCCCGAGATGGGCACCATGCTCCCATCGGCCTCGAAGGCCATAACGTCGGCAGCCCAACATAATCGGGCACCTTACTCCCGAGATGGGCACCATGCTCCCATCGGCCTCGAAGGCCATAACGTCGGCAGCCCAACATAATCGGGCACCTTACTCCCGAGATGGGCACCATGCTCCCATCGGCCTCGAAGGCCATAACGTCGGCAGCCCAACATAATCGGGCACCTTACTCCCGAGATGGGCACCATGCTCCCATCGGCCTCGAAGGCCATAACGTCGGCAGCCCAACATAATCGGGCACCTTACTCCCGAGATGGGCACCATGCTCCCATCGGCCTCGAAGGCCATAACGTCGGCAGCCCAACATAATCGGGCACCTTACTCCCGAGATGGGCACCATGCTCCCATCGGCCTCGAAGGCCATAACGTCGGCAGCCCAACATAATCGGGCACCTTACTCCCGAGATGGGCACCATGCTCCCATCGGCCTCGAAGGCCATAACGTCGGCAGCCCAACATAATCGGGCACCTTACTCCCGAGATGGGCACCATGCTCCCATCGGCCTCGAAGGCCATAACGTCGGCAGCCCAACATAATCGGGCACCTTACTCCCGAGATGGGCACCATGCTCCCATCGGCCTCGAAGGCCATAACGTCGGCAGCCCAACATAATCGGGCACCTTACTCCCGAGATGGGCACCATGCTCCCATCGGCCTCGAAGGCCATAACGTCGGCAGCCCAACATAATCGGGCACCTTACTCCCGAGATGGGCACCATGCTCCCATCGGCCTCGAAGGCCATAACGTCGGCAGCCCAACATAATCGGGCACCTTACTCCCGAGATGGGCACCATGCTCCCATCGGCCTCGAAGGCCATAACGTCGGCAGCCCAACATAATCGGGCACCTTACTCCCGAGATGGGCACCATGCTCCCATCGGCCTCGAAGGCCATAACGTCGGCAGCCCAACATAATCGGGCACCTTACTCCCGAGATGGGCACCATGCTCCCATCGGCCTCGAAGGCCATAACGTCGGCAGCCCAACATAATCGGGCACCTTACTCCCGAGATGGGCACCATGCTCCCATCGGCCTCGAAGGCCATAACGTCGGCAGCCCAACATAATCGGGCACCTTACTCCCGAGATGGGCACCATGCTCCCATCGGCCTCGAAGGCCATAACGTCGGCAGCCCAACATAATCGGGCACCTTACTCCCGAGATGGGCACCATGCTCCCATCGGCCTCGAAGGCCATAACGTCGGCAGCCCAACATAATCGGGCACCTTACTCCCGAGATGGGCACCATGCTCCCATCGGCCTCGAAGGCCATAACGTCGGCAGCCCAACATAATCGGGCACCTTACTCCCGAGATGGGCACCATGCTCCCATCGGCCTCGAAGGCCATAACGTCGGCAGCCCAACATAATCGGGCACCTTACTCCCGAGATGGGCACCATGCTCCCATCGGCCTCGAAGGCCATAACGTCGGCAGCCCAACATAATCGGGCACCTTACTCCCGAGATGGGCACCATGCTCCCATCGGCCTCGAAGGCCATAACGTCGGCAGCCCAACATAATCGGGCACCTTACTCCCGAGATGGGCACCATGCTCCCATCGGCCTCGAAGGCCATAACGTCGGCAGCCCAACATAATCGGGCACCTTACTCCCGAGATGGGCACCATGCTCCCATCGGCCTCGAAGGCCATAACGTCGGCAGCCCAACATAATCGGGCACCTTACTCCCGAGATGGGCACCATGCTCCCATCGGCCTCGAAGGCCATAACGTCGGCAGCCCAACATAATCGGGCACCTTACTCCCGAGATGGGCACCATGCTCCCATCGGCCTCGAAGGCCATAACGTCGGCAGCCCAACATAATCGGGCACCTTACTCCCGAGATGGGCACCATGCTCCCATCGGCCTCGAAGGCCATAACGTCGGCAGCCCAACATAATCGGGCACCTTACTCCCGAGATGGGCACCATGCTCCCATCGGCCTCGAAGGCCATAACGTCGGCAGCCCAACATAATCGGGCACCTTACTCCCGAGATGGGCACCATGCTCCCATCGGCCTCGAAGGCCATAACGTCGGCAGCCCAACATAATCGGGCACCTTACTCCCGAGATGGGCACCATGCTCCCATCGGCCTCGAAGGCCATAACGTCGGCAGCCCAACATAATCGGGCACCTTACTCCCGAGATGGGCACCATGCTCCCATCGGCCTCGAAGGCCATAACGTCGGCAGCCCAACATAATCGGGCACCTTACTCCCGAGATGGGCACCATGCTCCCATCGGCCTCGAAGGCCATAACGTCGGCAGCCCAACATAATCGGGCACCTTACTCCCGAGATGGGCACCATGCTCCCATCGGCCTCGAAGGCCATAACGTCGGCAGCCCAACATAATCGGGCACCTTACTCCCGAGATGGGCACCATGCTCCCATCGGCCTCGAAGGCCATAACGTCGGCAGCCCAACATAATCGGGCACCTTACTCCCGAGATGGGCACCATGCTCCCATCGGCCTCGAAGGCCATAACGTCGGCAGCCCAACATAATCGGGCACCTTACTCCCGAGATGGGCACCATGCTCCCATCGGCCTCGAAGGCCATAACGTCGGCAGCCCAACATAATCGGGCACCTTACTCCCGAGATGGGCACCTTGCTCCCATCGGCCTCGAAGGCCATAACGTCGGCAGACCAACATAATCGGGCACCTTACTCCCGAGATGGGCACCTTGCTCCCATCGGCCTCGAAGGCCATAAGGTCGGCAGACCAACGTAATCGGGCACCTTACTTCCGAGATGGGCACCATGCTCCCATCGGACTCGAAGGCCATAAGGTCGGCAGACCAACGTAATCGGGCACCTTAATCCCGAGATGGGCACCTTGCTCCCATCGGCCTCGAAGGCCATAACGTCAGCAGACCAACGTAATCGGGCACCTTACTCCCGAGATGGGCACCTTGCTCCCATCGGCCTCGAAGGCCATAAGGTCGGCAGACCAACATAATCGGGCACCTTACTCCCGAGATGGGCAACTTGCTCCCATCGGCCTCGAAGGCCATATGCTCGGCAGACCAACGTAATCGGGAACCTTACTCCCGAGATGGGCACCTTGCTCCCATCGGCCTCGAAGGCCATAACGTCGGCAGACCAACATAATCGGGCACCTTACTCCCGAGATGGGCACCTTGCTCCCATCGGCCTCGAAGGCCATAAGGTCGGCAGACCATCATAATCGGGCACCATACTCCCGAGATGGGCACCTTGCTCCCATCGACCTCGAAGGCCATAAGGTCGGCAGACCATCATAATCGGGCACCATACTCCCGAGATGGGCACCTTGCTCCCATCGGCCTCGAAGGCCATAAGGTCGGCAGACCATCATAATCGGGCACCATACTCCCGAGATGGGCACCTTGCTCCCATCGGCCTCGAAGGCCATAAGGTCGGCAGACCAACTTAATCGAACACCTTACTCCCGAGATGGGCACCTTGCTCCCATCGGCCTCGAAAGCCATAACGTCGGCAGACCAACATAATAGGGCACCTTACTCCCGAGATGGGCACCTTGCTCCCATCGGCCTCGAAGGCCATAAGGTCGGCAGACCACTTGCTCCCATCGGCCTCGAAGGCCATAAGGTCGGCAGACCATCATAATCGGGCACCATACTCCCGAGATGGGTCGGCAGACCATCATAATCGGGCACCATACTCCCGAGATGGGTCGGCAGACCATCATAATCGGGCA
This sequence comes from Ipomoea triloba, assembly GCF_003576645.1. Lineage (NCBI taxonomy): Eukaryota > Viridiplantae > Streptophyta > Magnoliopsida > Solanales > Convolvulaceae > Ipomoea > Ipomoea triloba. The sequence goes on from NC_044927.1 coordinate 21,457,956, forward strand.
CCATACTCCCGAGATGGGCACGCAGACCATCATAATCGGGCACCATACTCCCGAGATGGGCACCTTGACCATCATAATCGGGCACCATACTCCCGAGATGGGCACCTTGCTCCCATCGGCCTCGAAGGCCATAAAGTCGGCAGACCAACGTAATCGGGCACCTTACTCCCGAGATGGGCACCTTGCTCCCATCGGCCTCGAAGGCCATAAGGTCGGCAGACCAACATAATCGGGCACCTTACTCCCGAGATGGGAACCTTGCTCCTATCGGCCTCGAAGGCCATAAGGTCGGCAGACCAACGTAATCGGGCACCTTACTCCCGAGATGGGCACCTTGCTCCCATCGGCCTCGAAGGCCATAAGGTCGGCAGACCAACTTAATCGAACACCTTACTCCCGAGATGGGGACCTTTCTCCCATCGACCTCGAAGGCCATAAGGTCGGCAGACCATCATAATCGGGCACCTTACACCCGAGATGGGCACCTTGCTCCCATTGGCCTTGAAAGCCATAAGGTCGGCAGACCAACGTAATCGGGCACCTTACTCCCGAGATGGGCACCTTGCTCCCATCGGACTCGAAGGCCATAAGGTCGGCAGACCA
>NC_044927.1:21466818-21467770 GCF_003576645.1 Ipomoea triloba
TACTCCCGAGATGGGCACCTTGCTCCCATCGGCCTCGAAGGCCATAAAGTCGGCAGACCAACGTAATCGGGCACCTTACTCCTGAGATGGGCTCCATGCTCCCATCGGCCTCGAAGGCCATATGGTCGGCAGACCAACATAATCGGGCACCTTACTCCCGAGATGGGCACCTTGCTCCTATCGGCCTCGAAGGCCATAAGGTCGGCAGACCAACGTAATTGGGCACCTTACTCCCGAGATGGGCACCTTGCTCCCATCGGCCTCGAAGGCTATAAAGTCGGCAGACCAACGTAATCGGGCACCTTACTCCCTAGATGGGCACCCTGCTCCCATCGGCCTCGAAGGCCATAAGGTCGGCAGACAAACTTAATCGAACACCTTACTCCCGAGATGGGCACCTTGCTCCCATCAGCCTCGAAGGCCATAAGGTCGGTAGACCAACATAATCGGGTACCTTACTCCCGAGATGGGCGCCTTGCTCCCATCGGCTCGAAGGCCATAAGGTCGGTAGACCAACATAATCGGGTACCTTACTCCCGAGATGGGCGCCTTGCTCCCATCGGCTCGAAGGCCATAAGGTCGGTAGACCAACATAATCGGGTACCTTACTCCCGAGATGGGCGCCTTGCTCCCATCGGCTCGAAGGCCATAAGGTCGGTAGACCAACATAATCGGGTACCTTACTCCCGAGATGGGCGCCTTGCTCCCATCGGCTCGAAGGCCATAAGGTCGGAAGACCAACATAATCGGGCACCTTACTCCCGAGATGGGCACCTTGCTCCCATCGGCCTCGAAGGCCATAAGGTCGGCAGACCATCATAATCGGGCACCATACTCCCGAGATGGGCACCTTGATCCCATCGGCCTCGAAGGCCATAAAGTCGGCAGACCAACGTAATCGGGCACCTTACTCCTGAGATGGGCACCTTTCTCCCATCGGCCTCGAAGGCCA